>NC_044030.1:22991966-23008353 GCF_900496995.4 Aquila chrysaetos chrysaetos | reverse complement strand
GCCACGCGAATACGTGGTCCATTGTTAAGGGACACCACATAAACAACAAAACCTCCTGAAATTCAGTAAACGTCCGGTGATATGGTATTATAAAGCCTAAAAAAATCCTCTCTCCACTCCTAGTGGGAGTCGGGCCCTTTCTTGTTTTTACCTTACCACAGAAACTGCTGTCCGCAACTCCGAAGAACGAGGATAGACTCATGCAGCAAGATCAGGACCAATGTCGGAGTTTCTCATTGAGAGAGGTGACCAAAGACCCGACCAGCTTGAACTCACTCCGAAAGTGGAGGAGTGGACTGTCTTGTTTGTAAAAATCCTCACTGTAATATGTTATCTTTAATATGTTACAAGTAGTAAACTTTAGTAGTAAAAGTGGTGGACACATTGTCCCTATGTGTCGTATTCCCCTAGTGACCTTTGCCACGAATGTTATAATTACGCAACAGGAATTATTGAGCAAGCATTATGTATGGGAAATATCACCTTGAAAAATTAGAAAAGCACCCAAGATGTGTGGGATATTTTTGCTAAAGGCATAACCCTGTAGAGGTGTTTGTCTTTATGTCATATTAGATATGCCCAACCGAAGACGGGAAATAGTGCACAATCCCGCAGACAACCAAGTCGGTCAATTGGGTGGTGACCTTGAGAATGAAAGGAGTACAACTGGGACGCATCATACGTCAAAACAAAGTAATTATAAAGGAGGTTCCCCCTGAGAATCGACTGCGCTGAGAAGTAGTATACCTCGCTGCCTCTAAGCAACAGAGTAGGCAGGAAAGGCAGAGCTACGTCTGCTGTGGGATACCGGTTGATGAACTACCTCCAGAGAAGGCTCACGGACGCACCCTCCATCTGACTTTCTACACTCCCAGAATAAAAGATCCCTCAGAACTTCCCCCAAAGATCCCCCCTCCGACATCTCTCACCGGGATAATACAAAATCAAATGATTATCAGCAACCCTTTGGAATACCTGTCGCAAGGTAAAGGACACCACTTTTCTCAAACTTGAGATTAAGCCCTTGAATGATAGGACTTTACTAATGCTAATGAACAACCCAAGACAAAGGGAACCCCCACCAACCCTTACAAATAGACGCTTATAGTGGTAGGAATCAAAAGAGACTACAGCAATATTGCTGCACTGCCCCCAAGCTTTAATCAATCCCTTATTTCAAATCATCCCCAGAACCCATGTCTACATAACTTTAGGCTTTTATTTTTGTCCCAGTTCTAACCCTGAAA
The DNA here is from genome assembly GCF_900496995.4 of Aquila chrysaetos chrysaetos. Classification (NCBI taxonomy): domain Eukaryota; kingdom Metazoa; phylum Chordata; class Aves; order Accipitriformes; family Accipitridae; genus Aquila; species Aquila chrysaetos. The sequence goes on along the minus strand of NC_044030.1, from coordinate 23,007,106 downwards.
GGGGTATTGCAACCATCCGACTCTTACTATATGCTTATTGGGTTGCAAAACTAACTTCTGCTTTGATGTGATTCCTAGGTGAGGTACAGATAATTCCTATCTGTAAGGTGGGGGCTCATGGATGTACACCTGTCTCACATTTGGGATTGGAAGCCAACAGGCCTATGATGGAAATTGCGCCATATTTTTATATTACTGCAACCAACCCAAAGATCCTCTTGGTTAACCGAGAGAAACATGGGAGAGTCAGACTTTGAAAACCAGGCGCAGATTAAGGGGGAATAATACGATAAGGCAAGAGCTGGTGCCAAATAAACCCTCTGGTGTAAGACCAATTCATCGTAACAGAGAAAATTGATAATAACAAATTGTACAGACTACTACTATCTTACAAGTAACTGTAATAACCAAGCTATTTACCATCCCGAAGACTTTATTTATAACTATCAATACTCAGGCCCATCACATACAAAAACGTGAGCCCTTGACAACCCTCACGAGTAGTACACCCTCATACAGCTTCGAGCTGCCTGGAGCGGCTAGCGTCAGATAATACCTCCCTCATACAACAAAATCAGAATTTCAATCTAAGAATAGCAGTCGACGAGGATTTGGGCTAGGATAGAAAACGCATGACAGCCCTAGAACAGTCTGTTAGGTCTTTATCAGAAGTAATATTACAAAACAGACGGGGCTTAGACCTAATGTTCATGCAGCAGGGGTTATGTGCAGCCCTACGGGAAGCTGTTGTGATATGTTGACCATACTGGAGTAGTTGAGATACAATGGCCAAGCTAACGGGAGGGTTAAAAAAAACGGAAGAAAGACAGGAAAACACACAGAGCTAGTATGAGTCTATGTTTAATTATTCACACCTGGTTAACCACCCTATTGTCAACTATTACGGACCCCTTATCTTGTTGATCTATTTTGATTTTGGGCCATGCATTTTATAAGTTGATCGCTATTGTAAAGGGTGCTTAAAGCTGCACACTTATGCTGTTACGAAAACAATATGAACAAATAGAGGATGAAGATTAATCCTATCCTCGGGCGGACAAAGAATATTAGAATCATTTAATTGACACAAATCAGTATAAATGAAAAGGGGTTGTAATGAACGGGTTAACTTTGTTCATGAAATCGCATGTGGAGGTAGGGATATTCTTCACTTATCTAAGACCATAGTACCGATGATTAGCACATATGTAAGAAACGTTAACAGAGCATATGAGACTTTGAAGTCACCTAAGAACAGCTGAGGAGACTTCGGCCTTCATCCCAACAACCACCAGAAAACAAATTACGACCACTTAACAACTGATGGCCAGATACCGAAGATACCAGCCAGCCTTCAGTATCAGGGCTAAAAAGCTGTGTAAATAAGAGGCTCTTCCCCTGTTTGGTGCGAGACTGTGGGCGGAGCACTGTTCTCCCGGCGCCCAGCTCTGTTTTTGCCTCTTTTATCGCTTGCTAATAAATTCGATCTTTTATTTTAACAATTGGCTCCTCCAATTGTCAGGAGCGTCCTATACACCTACCACCTGCAGCAATTCGGAACTGATTTGAACAGTGCAGTGTATGGATTGTAGCTGCAGGTTCTAAATTTAAGCAGCCATCCTACTTTCAACTTCCCCTTTTCTTATCCCAGCCCCCTTGCCTATCATGGCACCCCAAGAAGAAAGGCATGTTTCTTAGCCTTTTACATGATCTAATCAGATTTTTCTTGATGGCATTATGGTCTGTATCAGATCAAACAAAAGGAGAAAATCTAAACCTGGGTTGCGTGTTCAGCATATGCACAGCCTTCTCCTGGATCTCCAGGTGGCCTTGGCGGGGGGCGGGGGCAAGGGCAGACCTGGGTGAGCTGCAATGGGGCAGCAGCCCCAGCCCAGTGGTGCCCCTCAGCTGCTGGCCAGCCATGCCAGGGCCAGGACACAAGCAGGTCCCCGCTAGTATCTCTTGTAGAAGGGATCCCTGTGTGGTCTCCCTACCTTTCCCTAATAATTCACCCCAAGCATATCTGCCTTGTAGACACTCTGGGAGGCACCCAGTATAATCCCCATTGCCCAGCATGTCTGGACAGCACTGCCCTCTCCTAACCTCAGACTGGTAGTAAAAATGGTAGTAAAAAACAAACAGCAAGGGCTGCAACTTTTGTGTGCAACATGCAATGAGTAAGAACGCTGCCAATGGCCCAAAAATGGGCTCTGGTGCTGTGGTTTACATGCTTCTGCCTTCAGTGGGTCTCCTGTAGCAGACTTCTGCTTGCTTCTCTAAAAATAATAAATAGCAAGGCACACCTACAGCTGCTACCTATTGCTTTCCAGTATTTATTGGAAATATAACGGCTTTGAAGAATAAAGGACGAATGCATTGCTTCACTAGAATCCTGGTTAAGAAGGGTTTCTGACTGCCCTGTAACCACAGCAGTTCACAAGAGGTGTTGTGCTGCCAGCTGCATGGTTTAATGACCGCAACTTAATGGAACTAAGGTCATGACTTAATTACATTAATTGTCAGACCTGGAAGCTGCAGACTGCACAGTGCCACAGAAACCTGGCTTTTCAGCTGAAGAAATACTATTTCAAATTGAATCTGAAGTGTTTTAAGAAGAAGCAAAGGCGATCATGCTTATTGCCCAAACCCATGATCTCAGAGGTTACAAGTCCAGCCACCTCACATCACTGTGTGTAAAATGGTCACGCAATGAGAAGTAAAACATGCAGGTAAGGGAGGAGAGAAAAGCAGAGATTTTGGAACACAAAGGAGTCTAAGACTATTCTCTGCAGGAACCTAGGTTTCTTTTTATAACGTGCTACGGGTCATGGCTGTTTGTTGTTAACTAAAGATCTCATCATTCCACAATAGCCATGTGGGCAGATGCTGCGCATCCCTCAGCAGAAAGCTAATTTGGAGTTGAAGGAAATGCGGTGTTCTCGCCCTCTTTCGGGGTCTGTTCTGGAATTTATGAAGTTACTGAAATGCTGCAATAAGGTCTTGAAGCTAATGCAACAAGATGGGTTTACATTACCTTCTCAAGCTCTTTTGTTCCATTTGCTTGGCTTTGCCTTTGACAACCTTGTTGTATGGAAGATGTTTTGCAAAAGCAAATATCAGTCAATGTTTGTCAGTAGAGTACGCTTTCTTAATATAGGCAAGCTGAGCATTCCTGGAGGATTAGCTATTTTCAAAATGAGAAAGATTATTTGATATTTTCTGATTGAGGCTCAACACACTTTCTTTTCTCTTCCTAATCCACCATAGGTTTTAATAATTAATGTGCAAAACTTAGCGCAAAACTTAGCACAAACTTAAAGAATCTGAAGCTTGTTAACATTAACTCTGTCAATGATCACTACCCAGGATCAAGTCAGAGCTTGTTAATGAAGGTGTAGAACAGGGTTTTCTTCCTCTTCAAGAAATAGTTGATAACTGCAATATTGTGGTCTTACCACTTTGATAAGATAGAAAGCCCCAGTGGTAAACAAACAACCTAACAGTAATTATCTGTTAATATTTCTGTCACTATTTATGTCAACATATCAACATTTTGCAAGCATTCAGACTAAACCTGCTATAAGAAGGGGAAGGGCAGAGAGATATATACGGAGAGCAGAATATACCCCCCATAATCCAGGAGGAAATAGTTGTGACCTACTACGCCATCTGGACACTTCAAATCGAGGGACCCAGATGGACATCCAAGAGTATGAGGGAACTGGCGGTGGAGCTTGCCAAGCCACTCTCCATCATTTATCAGCAATCCTGGTCAACGGGGGAGTCCCAGAGGACTGCAGGCTTGCCAATATGGCACCCATTTAACAGAAGGGTCGGAGGGAGGATCTGGGAACCTACGGCCTGTCAGCCTGACCTCGGTGCCAGGGAAGATTATGGAGCGGTTCACCTTGAATGTGCTCACACGGCACGTGCAGGACAATCAGGGGATCAGGCCCAGTCAGGATGGGTTCATGAAAGGCAGGTCCTGCTTGACCAACCTGATCTCCTTCTGTGACCAGGTGACCCGCCTAGTGGATGAGGAAGGCTGTGGATGTTGTCTACCTGGACTTCAGCAAGGCCTTGACACTGTCTCTCATGGCATACTCCTTGAGATGCTGGCGTCTCATGGCTTGGACAAGTGTACTCTTCGCTGGGTGAAAAACTGGCTGGACGGACAAGCCAGAGGGTGTGGTGAATGGGGTGAAATCCAGTTTGGCGGCAGGTCCCAAGTGGTGTTCCCAGGGCTCAGTACTGGGACCAGTTCTCTTTAATATAAGTTTGCAGATGACACCAAGTGGGGCAGGGTGTATCTGCTTGAGGGTAGGAAGGCTCTACAGAGGATCTGGACACCTGGATCCATGGGCCGAGGCCAATCGATGAGGTTCAACAAGGCCAAGTGCCAGGTCCTGCACTTGGGTCACGGCAACCCCATCAGCGCTACAGGCTTGGGAAGAGTGGCTGAAAGCTGCCTGGTGGAAAAGGACCTGGGGGTGGCTGGTTGACAGCCGGCTGAATATGAGCCAGCAGTGTGCCCAGGTGGCCAAGAAGGCCAACGCATCCTGGCCTGCATCAGAAATGGTGTGGCCAGCAGAGCAGGGAGGTGGTTGTTCCCCTGTACTGGGCACTGGTGAGGCCGCACCTCGAGTACTGTGTTCAGTTTAGGCCCCTCACTCCAGAAAACATTGAGGTGCTGGAGCGTGTCCAGAGAAGGGCAACCAAGTTGTGAGGGCCTGGAGCACAAGTCTTATGAGGAGCGGCTGAGGGAGCTGGGGCTGTTTAGCCTGGAGAAAAGGAGGCTGAGGGGAGACCTTATCGCTCTCTACAACTACCTGAGGAGGTTGGTATGAGGTGGATGCTCTGCCTCTTCTATGAAGTAACTAGTTATAGGATGAGAGGAAATGGCCTCAAGTTGCGGCAGGGGAGTTTTAGATTGCATATTAGGAAAAATTTCTTTTACGAAGGGGCTGTCAGGCATTGGAACAGGCTGCCCAGGGAAGTGGTTGAGTCACATCATCCCTGGAGGTATTCAAAAAACGCATAGACAAGGCACTTCAGGACATGTTTAGTGGGCTGCTGATGGTTGGACTCGATGATCTTGAAGGTCTTTTCCACCTAAACGATTCTATGATTCCATGATTCTATATAAATGTTCCGGTCAGTAACTGAATTATGGAAGAGAGAAGTACAAATGTCCTGTATGAAAATGTTATAACACTTCCTAAATTTTCTGCAAAATTCATGACCATATCCTTTTTTCTTTTCCAGTATCTTGACTTAAAGCTGCTTCCTCTGATTTCTTATTTGCTTCAGCAACCTTGGAACAAAGCCCACTTCATAACTTCAACCAAGTGTGGGCGCACATGTTTTGGCTTATTCACACATGATGTAAACAGGTGGAAATGAAACCTAAGCTTGCTTTGCTCAGATCACAAAAAATAGCTATGGTTGGTTAAAGAACATGGTTAAATCCTGTCGCACTGAAAAGAGAAATAATTATTCTTGCATCAGACATCTGCTTTCTTAGTGATGTCTCAGTTCAGGAAGGTGCAACCTAGGATATTGTCATCACTTCTTAGACTTTTGCCCTTTTTTAATAAAATTTAATGTTGTTTTGAACTTAGAAAAGTTGCCTTTTTTTTTTTTTTTTTTTTCCCCTCAGTAGAACTTGCTTTTCCTTTTGGTATCATCAGCAAATGATGGAGCCACAGGAAAAAAAGTTTTGTATCGGTTTATAAAGAAATAACCAAGTGTAGAATTATTCACGTTTTGCTAAATCCAAACAGGGACAATGTCAATACTAGTGACTAAGAAATCTTTTCATATCAATAAAGAACATTCTTCTTAAATCAAGTTCACCCCTGATGACAACTTCAGAACTTCCAGCAGATTTTTCAACAATCTGTGTAGAGCTGCAAAGCCAACCCAAAATTTCTTGTTACAAACACATTGCAATGTGATCACATTGATTCACTCAACAATTAAATGCGGTATATCATCCATTGAGTCACACTGGGGAGGTGCAAGCTTTAAACTTCATTTCCAACAAGTTGGTCTCTGCAGACCTACTTGTTGAACTATTTCAACAGGTTGAGTATTGCTTAGCATAACAGCTGTGGAAAATAACAATGTGTTTTCTCTGTCTCTCTGCTTCTCAAAGCCTTTTGATGTCACTCTCTAGCATTCATTTGCATTGTATGTGCCATATCAAAGGGGACGCCGCAAGGTTGTGCCTGCGTGTGGTCTCGCCACGCCTGAGCGCTGCTGGGTAAGCCGCTCTCGGTTCTCCGCTGAGCCCGTGCGTGGGGCTGGCGCCACAGCCGCGTCTGCCCAGGCAGCACCCGGGGTGGGCACGCCTCTTCTCAAAGCTTGAAAGCAGGCTGAAAGCGGGACGCGTGCTGAAGCGCAGCATGATGCCCTCGTCCCCAGGCTCCATCTGCTTTGCTTAAATTCCAAGCTGTTTTCGGGTGAAAAACCGCGCCTAAACACATCTGCAGGAAGAGCACCTGCTAATGTGACGCACGTAACTGCGCGTACGATCCGCCTCGTGTGTTCGCGCTTGGCTGGTGGCGTGTCTCTGGGTGACTCAAACGGGAAGAAACTGCCGGGCGGGCCGTTTTCCTGCGTCCCAGGCCTGATGCTGCCACTCGAGATGAGACGGGTGCAACGAGCCTGGATACAACTGTGGCAGAAAAACTGGTCCCAGCAACTCAAGTACCCTGCAGCCCTTGAGGAAGGCAATCCTCAGGGCCAGCTGAAACGTTCACGCCAGGCAAGGGGGCCAGCTACCAGGAGAGGCACTGCGAAACGCCACCCAGACACGGAGAGCGGGGGGCCCCCACGGGACCGCTGGGGAATGGCGTCTGAGGCGTTGCAGACATCGCGCCCCTGCTCCGTGCCTGGCTCCGCTCCGCGCCGCTGCAATAGCTTGCTGCTGGCAGAGGCACCACAGGTCACTTCAGTCAGCAGCTGGCTCATTGCTTCCTCCTCTGGTCTCAAACTGCCCCGAACCCCAAGGTCCCAGCCGCCCCCAAGACCTGAGGGAGAGGGACGGGTGAACGGCCAGTCCGCTGCTCTCTCACCAGCTCTCTCCCAAACTGAGAGGTGGAAGGGGACAAGCCACCCTTACGCTGTAGCTATCAGGTAGCCCATGGAGCACATCACCCCTCCGTGGTGAAAACATACCGAAGGGTGTTTTATAACAGTATAGCGTATCTCTTCGGAGGCTGTATTTCCTAAGCGTATTGGTCCGGTAGTAATTTTATCCCAGATTCTCTCTACAGGTTACTCGCTGAAACAATATACCCTTTCATTCTCAGGAAAGAGGGATTCAGGAATAGCTACCAGACTTTTCTGCTACTAGATACTGTACAATTATATATATCGGATGACGCATTAATCTAATAGCTCGTTATTGGGATATAGACAGGCTTTCAGCGTTCCACGTACTGCTTTTGTGTGAACAGCCTGGGAATAAACAATGGGCAGCGGCGCAGGGAACAGTCAGCTGTCATCACCCACGCAGCCGAGAGGTCCTCGGGACATAATTTAACTCGATGTGAGATATTTCGCTTCTCTGATCTAATGCCGGCTCACCAAACGGCACTCATGTAGGAAGTTTTCGCTACTGTAATTTCTTTGGGTCAGCGTTGAGCGCTCTCAGAGAGCAGGGCTGGCCGAGGCTGGGACAAGGGACTGCCTGAAGGAGTGCCTCGCCTCTCTCAGGCTGCTCAAGTCCCGTAGTCAACTGCAGGACACCGTGCTGGTGGTGGCCTCAGCAGCAGCGGCACTCCCGCAGCGAGGAAGGTTGTACCACCAGCGCCAAGCAGCAAACGTACCTTTGACCTTAATGCACAGTAATGACAGGCTGTGCGGAAAGCCAAGGGACTTGCAACCCTTTCTGCTCCCTAGTGCGAGAAGACAACATGCAGCAGTTCAGTCCCCTGCAACCCTTTCAGCTGGAGGTATGTCTGCACCTGAATGTCATTGCAGCTTTGTTATGTTAATGTTAAACGACCCCCAACAACCATCTCCCAAAGCCTGCGAGACAAGGGAGACAAGGGTCTCCCCTGGTGCACGCACCGTGTGCCTGCTCTGAATCGGCGCTTTTGTCTTGCGTTCTCTGGCCATGAATCACACCGGTATTTTGAACTATGTGCTCTGAATTTCTGGCTGCTCTCTCATGATTTTTTTGCTGCATCAGTGTGATTAAGTCGTTCGTCCGTCCCCCCCGTCCCCCGCCCCTTCTGCTACACACTGTGGGTTATGGCCAGACTGGGCTGAAATTCAAGGACTTGGGACAGAAAGGATGATTCCTGGTGCCGCTCCCTTCACCTCCTCATGTCCTGCTTCCATAAATTGATCAGCACCCCAGTCACAGCCGAGTTGTGCTGTCCTCCAGAGCAGGGGAGTGCTGTGGTTCTCATTAGAGTGCTCCGTAAATGTAAAGAGATGTAAATGTAGCTCAAGTCATGATGTCAGCCGGGGCAAAAAGGATATGGGAGAAGACGGAAGAAGCTGATAGCTCTTTCATGCTCTTTTCCTGGAGCAGTTTAGCTCTTAGCTCTGTTAGCACTCCAGGTTCGGGTGGCTGCCAGTGATAGGCAAGCAGGAGGATGCTACAAACCACTTTTGCGTTGATTCCACAGCTTTGGCGATGGCATCCTCCCAAGTGGCTCTTGCTGGAATGGTCCTGGCCCCTGTATGACAGCGCTCTCTGCCATCAGCCCTGCAGAAGACTGTATTTCTGCAGAGTCCTGCAAGCCTAGGCAGAGCCTTGTGGAAGGTTCAGTATCATCAACACGAGCTGTCTCCATAGATCCAGACTAGTTAGGAATTTGGGACTATTCTCTGTAGCAGATATCAATTCCTGTAGCCATTCTGGGCACTCCCATTTACCTCCCCTCCGATGGAAGACAGTTTGTGCTAGCCTTTGTCCTGAGTGGCTGCAGGCTGACAGGGGAATGTGCACTTGGAAGGCCAGAGACAGATGGAGAAGCTTCGCGTTGCAGCTGGTGGCCCAGGGACTTTCACCCCTCTCAGTAACTGGTCGCTGTGTTTTATGCAACCTTTACTGCGGTAGGCTGTATGTCAGAAACAGCCGGGAGCTCCTCACCTGTTCCACATAAATCGCAGATATGCAATTGCTTTTCACACTTTTCCTCCTTTTGTTTCATCTCTCAGGTTGGTTCTTTTCTGTGGAACCAGGATGTCTGAAAATTAATTCAAACCTTCCGTTGACTTGAACCTATCAATCTCAGAGCATGTCATATTATGTTAAAATGAATCAGTAGAAGGATTTTCTTTGCTTCCTATCACTTAAACTTGAAGTGGGTCTCCAAAAAAAGCAAGGATCCCAGGCCAGATTATCAACTGATGTAAACTAATTTGTATAATTTTATACCAGTGGAAAAACTCTGGCCCTGTATGGCAATCCTGAAGCGTCATGCAACACAGGGATCTGTCTTGGCAAGTTGGTATAGAAATTAAAATAGAAAGGAAATTTGTGTTTCCTGACCTGCGAATTATGTTGATTCCCCCAGGACAGCAGCGACAACTCTAGATTTTCTGGTTGATCTCCTTCTCCGTCTTAGTTTCTACTTCTGAACGCAATCTGAGTAGTGAAGCCTGCGCAGATGCTCTTTTCTTTCTGCTCCCCTAGGATGGTGAGGTATTTTCCCATTTCCATTTCATAGGGAATCCACTCAAACATGCACCCTTGGCAGCCGTCTAGTGTCCTGAGGGGAGGTCTTCTCCCACCTGTACACCACGCTTGAACTTGTTGGCCATCATTACCTGAGGAGATCTACTTAAAACATGTTTGAAACCAGTTGCAGGTGGCAGTACGGGAAGGGCTAACACAAATAATTGAGTACAGAGGACAGAAGGAGTGCTTCCATTTTATAGTACGCATGGGGGAAACGGATCTGTGTAGATGTACTTCCATCTCAGGGGACTCTGATGTCACTGACAATTGCAATGCCAGAGCAATGGAGATGCGAGAAAGATGATGTTACAGGTGGTGGAATACTGTGCCAGTATTCAGTATGAACTACTTCAGTGTTAAATTGTACATTTGAAATAATGAAAAAAACCACCACTTAAATGCATTTCCAAGTGTGCCTGCCTCGGGTAAGGATTGTGACCTGCTTTTATTCTCTTAACAGTGTTCAGAGGCTTGCATCCAGCTTGAGCAATACTAAAGAGAATTTGTGTAAATAGTTTATGAATTTTATATAAACTGCTTCCTTCCACAGGGAGTGATGTAGATGGGAACTGTCACTAGCAGAAAAAAAAAAAAAAAAAAAAAAATCGCCATGAAACAGATGAGACCTTCTGATGGCTGGAAAGGTTTTACAAGCAGGACAAATGAGACCAAAGCGTATTTCAAACCTCACAGTACCTGCATGCAGACCTAAACCTCTCCCTGCAATAAACTCCATCCCCTCTAGTTCTTTTAGGCACCGCAGGGGGATTCCTCCCCCACTCCCCATTCCCACCTGTGCTGCTCTAGGGAAGAAAAAGGAGCACAACTATCTGTAGTCTCTTGGCGAGTGGTCAGGGATCCGTCTGCTTCTGCGTCTCTTCAACATTCAGCTGAGGTCCCATCAAGGCCACTTCAAGCAGACAAACTCCTGCACCTTCTCCCTGATAGCCATGTTGATAAATCCCACCCAGGACTCAGATTTAGCCTGCGATTCCCTGGGATCCCCAGATCTCTCTCTGTGATGCATCTGCCAATTCACATCTTCATTTCCTGTTGGAGAATTTGATTTTTGTCTCCTCAACGTGTCTAGCCTTCCTTAGTGATCAAATTTTTACTTTCCATCACCACAGACTGAAACAGGGTTTTACCTATTTTTCTATACTTTGTTCTAATAGATACTGGCAAAACCAAGAAGGTCACTAAACCGATAACACTAAATTTAGCAAACAGCCAGCAACAATCAACACGAGAAACTGAAGCAGTTCTGCTGCTGCTCCGTGGCTAAGTCAACATCATCCATTGCTAATGGCCAGAAGAAACAGTCCTACCCTTAGCCTGTAGCTCTCATTTCCCTTCCTTCTGGCTGTAGGTCCTCTGGCAAAGGCAAGTGTAATAAAATTAAAAGGTGAGTTTCAAATCCACGATATTTTGGAGCCAGACTTTTTGTTCTGCTGCGCTCAGACCTTTCTGACACCGGAGATGCCTACCTCCAGGCTTTTTGTCTTGCTCCCATTTAAAGACCTCCATCCAAATACCGTAAACATATTCATTCAGTATTCGTGAGGCATAAACAAACCAAATAAAGTACAGAGTGAAAACTGCATCTGTACTATGTGAAAAACTATCTTTATATTTCTTCCTACCCTGTCCCATGTGACACTAGCATAATACCACATGCCCCTGGGAACAAGCTCATTTAAGAAATGTGGGTTAAGTATGTAGACTACTATTAATATTTGATGTACTGAGCATGTTATTAGATATTTATAAGGAATCAGCTAAAGTACGTAATGATGCATACCACAAGTATATAGTGTAATTTTTGCTACAACTCCAGTTAATCAAGTTTGACAATATAAAGAGAATTTTGGATATCTAGAGTTTTAACAAATATTAATTGAGAAAACACAGCAGGCTTGAGTCTGTTAATTTACTGATTCTATTCATTTGCTTAAAAGAATGTGTCTAATGAAGAAATCAGAGACATGCAAATCAGGGAAAGATAAGGGAAAGATGAGCGCTGCCGAGATCTGCATGCGACTGTGGCAACCTATGTTTTAGTGATTGTGTGTGTTTTCCAGAAGGGGCAGTTCTGTAACAGTGAAGGCTCTGAAGAAGGCGGCTTAGACACTAAAGCTTTTCAGACTCATCTGGCCTTCAGAGAGAGTATCATGCCCCTCTACAAAGCGTGTCCAATTTATGCCTTCAAGGTTTAAATGCGTCAGCTGGGGTCCTGTGCTTTTGTTTCAGCTTAACTACCCCAGGATTAGGTTTGAGTTAACTTTCCTTTTTCAAAATGGCACGCCCTGTGTTCCTGCAATGAAATTCTTCTGCTGCGTTTACCATGGGTTAATACAGTCTTTAATCCCCACTGAAAGTGGATTAAGGTCCCTGCGTATTGAATTTGCATAGAGCGAGGCCGGTGCAGACCCCACTGTGGCCAAGGGCTGACGCTCCCGGCGTCCGCACTGCACCAGAACGAGCCTGCACCTTTACCTGCGTGTCCTCTGGGCTTCCGAGGCTCTCCAGACCCTTAACGCCAACAACATGCTTTTAACACCAGTATCCAGCTGGGATCAGCACTTAGGCAGGTGTCCACGCTGCTGGAGCGCCTGCCTACAGCGCAGCGAGAGCACTGTCACAGCCTCGGCCAGCAGCACCGCACCGATGGGGGGTCCTGCATCTCCTTCCCCCTCTGACGGCTGAAAAAGCGCTGGTGACCCCTCAAAGAACCACTGGCTTAAACAAAGTTGGCTCGTGCACATGAAGGGATGTGCAGCGCGGAGCAAAAGGCCCAAATTGTCACTTAGGGCAGTTTATCTGAAGCCACAACAAAGCAAATTGTTCCTTGTAGCGTTGACAAAAAGCCTAGGGTGAAGCACTGTGACGCTCCTGCTCCCTGGATCTGGGGCAGCAACTTGTCCGGGATGTGAGATGGATGCCAAGGCTGGCCAGCACTGTTTGGGGCCAAAACCCCCAAATCACGGTTCCCTGTGTGCGTTGTGGGGCCGGACAAGCCGAGCAGCACAAGGTGCAGAGCCAGCCACAGGGTGTAGCGTAAGAGAGCTGCAGCCCCGAGCGCCTGGCTATCGCTTTGGAAGGTGTTCCTGTCGCATACGCACTGCAGTGCCGAGTGAGCTAGTACAAACCTTGCTGCGTGAACTTGGTTGCTTTTCTCACATGGGTGATACGCAGAAGCACGGTCCCCGATGATGGGAGACTGGGCCCCACCGTGGGCAGACAAGCACTTCCGTGCTATTCTGGAGTTTCTAGAGAAGGAAACTTCCCTGGTTTTCCATGCAAGTTTCTTTTCATTCCTTTGACTCCTGCAGGCCTCTTGACAACTTCAGCAGTTCTCAGCATACTTAAAAAGGCATCCCTGATGCAGCAACCTGAGTGGAACAGATCTGCCTCTGATTCAGCTATCATGCACTCACTTCACGAGGGCACGCTCGCTTTGCCCTGCTGTGAAGGAAGGGAAAGTTAAATGCATGTTGGTCTGCCAAGGGTGGCTCCTCCCAGCATCCTCCCCAAATAACTTGCCAGCCAAGGATTTCAAACTGGTTGAAGGCAAGAAAAATCCTTCTCCTACTAGCTAGGAACACTGCATTATTTATGACCTTTTTACTGTTTTCATATAGAGCTCAGGTGGGTGAAATAAACTATGTTGGCAAAAGGACACTTTAGCCTGGTTTGGTTTTATTTTTTTATTTTTTACCATTAGTTTAAAGCAATCAAGAATAATCTGTTCCTGACTGACACCAGTAGATGAGCAGAAGTGCGTAGGCTTGAGCCACCTCAGCCCGCAAGACAGAGCACCTCCAAAGTATCTGAATCTTCCTTTGCCAGTGTTTGCAATGTACAGACCTTCACTGGAGTGACTGACATCGGAGCGTTTATTTTTGAAGGACAAACCCCCCCCCTTCCTCTATGTTCCCGTTCGCTCCAAATCTGGCTAGCATCAAAAAGCACCAGAAGGCTCAGCTTGTTCTGATGGCAAGAGTTGTCCGTGGGTAGCTGGAGTCAGCTGGGCAGCCAGTAAGAGGATGGGAGGGGGATCCCATCCAGACTGGCCATCCGATCAACAGCTGCTGCAGACTTTAATTTCCTTTTATAGAAGGGAGATCGTGGGAACTGTTGCTCTTCATAGCCTGCGGAGTCTTCGGCTTAAAACACTGCCCTCCCTGGGGACCAGACGCTACGTAACATCTCAAATGCTGGTCTGCGTGTTTCCTCAGGCTTCTGCTGCAGCCCAAAGCAGTGTGCTGGCCTTTGCTTTGTACAGGTGGGACCTGCGAAGCCTCCCTGTTCTGTGGCTCCTGGACCGTGACCTGGAGTCACAGGAGGTGAGAAAGCCTGCAACAGTTCAGAGGGGTTACAGGCGGGTGGTAAAGGAGATGCAGAGTTAGGGCCACCCAGGAGCAGGAGGAGAAATGAGCTAGGAGCCTACCTGCTGCTATGCATGGGGCCCCGCAGGGCAGAGTGCAGGCTCTGGTGCCTGCCCGGGTCCTGTGCCGAGTGCCACTGAGCACAGGAGCGTGCCCATTACAGGGCTGGGGAACAGCTTTCCCGCCGATAGCTGCCATTCCCAACTCATCCTCAGAGTCGGGAACACCCCTCCGCGGGGAGGGGTGTGCATCTCAGGCAGAGCGGAGAACATGTGCCTCTGCTCTTCCCTTGTATCTGCGTTTAATAAAAACTAGGATAAGCCCGGGGTGGCAGAGGGGAAGGGGACAGGACTTGGCCTATGGCCAGGGAAGCTCACCTTGTTAACACGGTTTACATCTTTTCTTTAGATACCCACCATCGCAGTCCTCACTCGTACCAGCAGCAGCTCATTTTGCAGAAAGTTGCTTGAGACTGGAGTTTATTTACAGTGAAAACAAGTGTCAAGGCATGGCGCCTGCTGGTAGGAGCACTTTGCATGGTCTGCATAGGAAGCTATCTATAGCAACTGGGAAGCCACAGAGGGCACATGTCATCACCACTCCACAGGACGCACTCTGTCTGGCCATATACAGGGAGTTTATATAGAGCCATATACAAAAAAATACAGAAGAGTCCCATGGCTGTGTTGGAAAGCCTCATCCAGACAGATCTCTAGCAGAATCCTGTGCTTGACCCCACCACAGAGCTGCGTATTTCGGAGGCTATTTCAGAAGGATGCTGGGCAGCCAGCACCACCCCAGGACAGCTGACCTGCAACGTATGAGCGTACAGACCAGAGTGCAAATATGCCCAATCCTTCTAAGATTTCTGATTTCTGCTGAAGTACCTTTGTGCTATTTATAGAAACATCCCCCCCCATTCCCATCTATGTACCTTCCAGATCAGCACTACCTTAAACAGTTCCACCAGCAAAACTCTCCTTAATTTCAGAATTTACTGGGGGGAGGGGAGTTACAAAAATTACAGTGTTGAAGTAGAACTAAAGAAC